>NC_057798.1:587776829-587777792 GCF_018294505.1 Triticum aestivum | reverse complement strand
GATGAACAGTAGACGGTGGAGGGGTGCCCGTGGAGGGGTGGTTGAACAGGAGTCGGTGGAGTAGCGCGTGGTGGAGACTGGATGAACAGGAGCCCGTGGAGGCTGGAGGAGGTCGACGGTAGCCCATGGAGGGTGGAGGAGGTCGACGGTGGAGTTGAACAGTATCCCGTGGAGTCCCGTTTTGCGGTACGCCACACCCCTCCCGATGAACAGGACCCCCGTTTCAACCATAGCGCTCCAACACAAGTCCGTTTCGTCCGTTTTGCGGTACTCCACACCCCTCCCGATCAACAAGACACCCGTTTCGACCGTAGGAGGTCCATTTGCTCCGTTTTACGGTACGCCACACCCCTCCCGATCAACAGGACCCCCGTTTCGACCATAGGAGGTCCGTTTGCTCCGTTTTGTGGTACGCCACACCCCTCCCAATCAAAGGACCCCGTTCCGAACGTAGGAGGTCCGTTTCCTCCGTTGTGCGGTACGTCAGGCCTCGTTTCCATCTCCTGTTCCGTCCAAGCCCCCCTGATGAACACGACCACGCATTCCGTTCCGACCCAGCCGGTTGGCTCCCCATGAACACGACGACGACGTTGTTTCTCCGTTCTGACCCAGCCATGTACGTATACGTGAGAGACCCTGCCCGTATGTACGTACGTGGCCATATTTTCTTTTTTGCACCCTCGCCGCTGTACGTACGTGTACATGCTACATGCGCGCCTCTACTAGGACACGTGTGCGCCTCTACTACGACACGTGTGCGCCTCTACTACGACATGTGTGCGCCTCTACATCCACCAGTATATATATACGTACACGTTCGCGACCGGAATGACAATGCTAAGTATGCTTCAGGTGGGTCCCGACTGTCAAGCACTTCCTTGCCTGCAAAGATGTAGCTGGTGGGTCCCGGCAGTCAGGGGGGCGAATCGTTTTGTTTTTTTTTTTGCCCGGACGCACTTCCTT
>NC_057798.1:587435440-587455661 GCF_018294505.1 Triticum aestivum | reverse complement strand
ACTCCGGTTTTCTCCGAAATCACCCGGAACACTTCCGGTGTCCGAATATAGTTGTCCAATATATCAATCTTTATGTCTCGACCATTTCGAGACTCCTCGTCATGTCCGTGATCACATCCGGGACTCCGAACAAACTTCGGTACATCAAAACTTATAAACTCATAATAAAACTGTCATCGTAACTTTAAGCGTGCGGACCCTACGGGTTCGACAACTATGTAGACATGACCTAGAACTATTCTCGGTCAATAACCAATAGCGGAACCTGGATGCCCATATTGGTTCCTACATATTCTATGAAGATCTTTATCGGTCAAACCGCATAACAACATACGTTGTTCCCTTTGTCATCGGTATGTTACTTGCCCGAGATTTGATCGTCGGTATCCAATACCTAGTTCAATCTCGTTACCGGCAAGTCTCTTTACTCGTTTACGTAATGCATCATCTCGCAACTAACTCATTAGTCACATTGCTTGCAAGGCTTATAGTGATGTGCATTACCGAGAGGGCCCAGAGATACCTCTCCGACAATCGGAGTGACAAAACCTAATCTCGAAATACGCCAACCCAACATGTACCTTTGGAGACACCTGTAGTACTCCTTTATAATCACCCAGTTACGTTGTGACGTTTGGTAGCACCCAAAGTGTTCCTCCGGTAAACTGGAGTTGCATAATCTCATAGTTACAGGAACATGTATAAGTCATGAAGAAAGCAATAGCAACATACTAAACGATCAAGTGCTAGGCTAACAGAATGGGTCATGTCAATCACATCATTCTCCTAATGATGTGATCTCGTTAATCAAATGACAACACATGTCTATGGTTAGGAAACATAACCATCTTTGATTAATGAGCTAGTCAAGTAGAGGCATACTAGTGACTATATGTTTGTCTATGTATTCACACATGTATCATGTTTCCGGTTAATACAATTCTAGCATGAATAATAAAAATTTATCATGATATGAGGAAATAAATAATAACTTTATTATTGCCTCTAGGGCATATTTCCTTCAGTCTCCCACTTGCACTAGAGTCAATAATCTAGATTACATAGTAATGATTCTAACACCCATGGAGCCTTGGTGTTGATCATGTTTTGCTCGTGAGAGTGGCTTAGTCAACGGGTCTGCAACATTCAGATCCGTATGTATCTTGCATATCTCTATGTCTCCCACTTGGACTTGGTCCCGAATGGAATTGAAGCGTCTCTTGATGTGCTTGGTCCTCTTGTGAAATCTGGATTCCTTTGCCAAGGCAATCACACCAGTATTGTCACAGAAGATTTTCATTGGTCCCGATGCACTAGGTATGACACCTAGATCGGAAATGAACTCCTTCATCCAGACTCCTTCATTTGCTGCTTCCGAAGCAACTATGTACTCCGCTTCACATGTAGATCCCGCCACGACGCTTTGTTTAGAACTGCACCAACTTACAGCTCCACCATTTAATAAAAACACGTATCCGGTTTGCGATTTAGAATCGTCCGGATCAGTGTCAAAGCTTGCATCGACGTAACAATTTACGACTAGCTCTTTGTCACCTCCATATACGAGAAACATATCCTTAGTCCTTTTCAGGTATTTCAGGATGTTCTTGACCGTTGTCCAGTGATCCACTCCTGGATTACTTTGGTACCTTCCTGCCAAGCTTATTGCTAAGCATACGTCAGGTCTGGTACACAACATTGCATACATGATAGAGCCTATGGCTGAAGCATAGGGAACATCTTTCATTTTCTCTCTATCTTCTGCTATGGTCGGGCATTGAGTTTGACTCAACTTCACACCTTGTAGTACGGGCAAGAACCCTTTCTTTGCCTGATCCATTTTGAACTTTTTCAAAATTTTATCAAGGTATGTGCTTTGTGAAAGTCCTATTAAGTGTCTTGATCTATCTCTATAGATCTTGATGCCCAATATGTAAGCAGCTTCACCGAGGTCTTTCATTGAAAAACTTTTATTCAAGTATCCCTTTATGCTATCCAGAAATTCTATATCATTTCCAATTAATAATATGTCATCTACATATAATATCAGAAATGCTACAGAGCTCCCACTCACTTTCTTGTAAATACAGGCTTCTCCAAAAGTCTGTATAAAACCATATGCTTTGATCACACTATCAAAGCGTTTATTCCAACTCCGAGATGCTTGCACCAGTCCATAAATGGAACGCTGGAGCTTGCACACTTTGTTAGCACCTTTTGGATCAACAAAACCTTCTGGCTGCATCAGATACAACTCTTCTTCCAGCAATCCATTCAAGAATGCAGTTTTGACATCCATTTGCCAAATTTCATAATTATGAAATGCAACAATCGCTAACATGATTCGAACAGACTTAAGCATCGCTACAGGTGAGAAAGTCTCATCGTAGTCAACCCCTTGAACTTGTCGAAAACCTTTTGCAACAAGTCGAGCTTTATAGACAGTTACATTACCATCAGCGTCAGCCTTCTTCTTAAAGATCCATTTATTCTCAATGGCTTGCCGATCATCGGGCAAGTCAACCAAAGTCCATACTTTGTTTTCATACATGGATCCCATCTCAGATTTCATGGCTTCTAGCCATTTTGCGGAATATGGGCTCATCATCGCTTCCTCATAGTTCGTAGGTTCATCATGGTCAAGTAACATGACTTCCATAATTGGATTACCGTACCACTCTGGTGTGGATCTTATTCTGGTAGACCTACGAGGTTCAGTAGAAACTTGATCTGAAGTTTCATGATCAATATCATTAGCTTCCTCACTAATTGGTGTAGTTGTCATAGGAACCGGTTCTTGTGATGAACTACTTTCCAATAAGGGAGTAGATACAGTTATCTCATCAAGTTCTACTTTCCTCCCACTCACTTCTTTCGGGAGAAACTCCTTCTCTAGAAAGGATCCATTCTTAGCAACGAATGTCTTGCCTTCGGATCTGTGATAGAAGGTATACCCAACTGTCTCTTTCGGGTATCCTATGAAGACACATTTCTCCGATTTAGGTTCGAGCTTATCTGGTTGAAGTTTCTTCACATAAGCATCGCAGCCCCAAACTTTAAGAAATGACAACTTTGGTTTCTTGCCAAACCACAGTTCATAAGGCGTCGTCTCAACGGATTTTGATGGTGCCCTATTTAACGTGAATGCGGCCGTCTCTAAAGCATAACCCCAAAATGATAGCGGTAAATCAGTAAGAGACATCATAGATCGCACCATATCTAGTAAAGTACGATTACGACGTTCGGACACACCATTTCATTGTGGTGTTCCGGGTGGCGTGAGTTGCGAAACTATTCCGCATTATTTCAAATGTAAACCAAACTCGTAACTCAAATATTCTCCTCCACGATCAGATGGTAGGAATTTTATTTTCTTGTTATGATGATTTTCTACTTCACTCTGAAATTCTTTGAACTTTTCAAATGTTTCAGACTTGTGTTTCATTAAGTAGATATATCCATATCTGCTTAAATCATCTGTGAAGGTGAGAAAATAACAATATCCACTACGAGCTTCAACATTCATCGGACCACATACATCTATATGTATGATTTCCAATAAATCTGTTGCTCTCTCCATAGTACCGGAGAATGGTGTTTTAGTCATCTTGCCCATGAGGCACTGTCGGTGTACTAGAGTAGGGGTACCCTAGTATCCCGAACTTGTGCACGGGCAGTTGCTGCCACCCGCGCAAGGCTTGCCGGGTGACCGCCAAGGTCCTCCGCGGTTCCTGTGGAGCCATTCAAGAACAAAATATTTAAGCCAAGGAGACAAGGCCCCGGCAAGAGGAGCTTGCCGGGAAGGCCAACCAAGGCATAAGAGCAAAGTATCCAAGCCAAGGAGACAAGGCCCCGGCAAGAGGAGCTTGCCGGGAAGGCCCACCAAGGTATCTCAAGGAGTTTGCCGCGACGCGCCACGTGTCCCGGCAAGGCCCGGGGAGCGACAAGCCTCCGGACGCGACAAGACAACGACCGCGGCAAGGCACTTGCCGCGGCACGCTACCACCCTGTACCTACGCTCCAGCGCATCCACCAATGTGTCGCCCTGGGGCCTTTCCAGGCGTGCGTGGCGAGAGGCTGTACAGCCAGCGGTGCGCGGTGGCAAGCGGCGCTGACAAGATCGCCATCGTGGCGAGCGGTGGCGCCCCTGATGGTCCCTTTCTGCACTGTTTTGGGTGACATAGACGGGCATTTAATGCCTTTGTCCCCTGCCGTCAGGGTTAGGTAGGAAACACTGTACAGGTAGCTGTACCAACCGCAAGTCCTTTTCCATTTTTACCCTTGTCTACATTGCCACCTGTCGGTGACCCCTTGAGCATATAAAAGGAGGCCCATGCGCAACGTAGAGGGGGGTTCGGAAGGTTCGAAGCCAGAAAACACTCACGCTCGGTCTCGTTAGCAGCTAGAGTGTACTGTAGCACTCAGCGCTCCCGAGCAAGAACTCAATACAATTAGACAAGCAGCAGTAGGAGTATTAGCTCTCCGGAGAGCTCCGAAGCTGGGTAAACTGCTCGTGTGCTTCGCCTCGATCTGCTCTTCATGCGATCTCCGCCCCCCGCCGAACTGAAAGGGGCTCGGTCCGCCGGTCCCATAGGTGTTCGTGGATCAGTTTCCCCGACATCTTTGGCGCGCCAGGTAGGGGGCGTCGAGATTGTGTGAACCTGATCCGGCGTTCACGCGAGCTAGATCTTCATCCTCTTCATCGACATGCCACCGAAGAAGAAGGCTTTGGAGACAGCTGTTCCATCCGCGTCGATCCCACCGCCACCGGAGCAAGCGGGTGGTGGGGTAGACGCCGGCGGAAGAACGGACGCCGACGAGGGAGCGCACGGTGATGCCAGGTCCAAGGACAAGGCTGCGCAGACCTCGGCGTCCGTACATGTCCCGCGCCCATCTCAGGAGGCGCAGGACCGACAGCATCATGGTATTCGCAGTACGATACATTTGTTGGACCAAGATCAAGCTGGTGGATCTCGGGGTGCTCAAGACCAGCATGCACGCCAACGTGCTGGCACGAGCGAGACACGGTCGCCTGGACGGGATGCTGCTCCTTCTAACATAGTTAGAAGTCCGAGCACATCCCGCTCCTCGCACCGTTCGCCACTACCGCCCACCACTCCAGCAGAAGCTTTGGCGCGAGCTCAACTGCTCCTGGATTACCCTCCAACGGCGAACAAGACCGATCAATGGAGGGCCACTATTCAGAGTCTCATCGGCTTCGCCAACGGCGACACTCCGCGACCGCCTAGTACGTCGCTGCCGCGGCAGGACCGCTAGGCGCGAGCTGATGGCTACGGAACCGGTGGGGGTGCAACCACCGTGCACTCTCCACCCCGAAGGCCAAGATCGCCGACTCGCCTGGTCCACCTCGACAGCGACTCCACCGCATCATCGGATCCATGAGCTCGTCGCGATCAACGCCAAGTTCTTCGCGAACGACAGCAAGAAGACACTCGTACTTGTATCGAGCGCCGAAGAGAAGCGCGGCGTCAATCTGACCAGCGCGCTGGGCCCTCTGTCGACATGCATGCGCCAGGGAAACCAGGCGACTTGCCGTACGCGGTAGGTTGCCTTGCGTTCACTCGTGAGCTGCGGCAAGTCCAGTGGCCCAGCAAGAAGAATTTCAAGCCAGACGTACCAGAGAAGTATGACGGCAAGACGCATCCGTCGGAGTTCCTCAGCATCTACACCATCGCAGTGCAAGCTGCCGGGGGACGGGACGAGAAGATCCTTGCCAACTACTTCCCACTGGTGCTCAAGCCCAACGTCAGATCCTGGCTCATGCATTTGCCGGACAACTCCATATCCTCTTGGGCCGATCTATGCCATCAGTTTGTCGGCGCCTTTACAGGCGGCCACAAGCCTCCTGGCCAAGAAAGCGACCTTCATCTGCTCGCCCAGAAGGAAGGAGAGCCCCTGCGCAAGTACATTCAAAGATTCAGTCGTGTACAGCACAACATCCCAGATGTCCACCCTACCGCGGTAATCAGCGCGTTTCATCAGAATGTGCGGAACCGCAGGATGCGGGAGGAGATGGCGATGTGCAAGATCAGAGACGTCAGTGAGCTATATGCCCTGGCCGACAAGTGTGCGCGTGCTGAGGAGGGGAGGAAACTCCCAGGAGAGAATACAGAAGCAGCAGGATCAGATAGTGAGGGGACCGCCCCGGCAAAGAAAAACCGGCGGCGGAACAACAGGAAGAAGAAAGGCAAAGATGTGCCAGTCGTTGAGCAGTCCGGCAACGGAGGTGGCGCCAAGAAAGCCAAAGCTGGTAGCTCCGGCGGTAACAACTGCCAGGCTGTGGCGGTCGCCGACAAGCAGGACGGCACCAACAAGCAGTACTGCAAGATCCACCGCACCAAGGGCCATGACCTCCAGAGCTGCAAGAAGGTCGAGCAGCTTGTGGAACAGCAAAAGGCTGAATACGCGCGGCGCGACAAGGAGAAAGCCCAGGAAGGTGTTGGAGGAGCCGGCAAGAAGCGTCCCGGCCGAGGGGGACGCCGCGGCAAGGCCAAGCAGCGGCAAGGAGACAGACCTCCCCGCGGCCGCGACAAGGATGAAGACGACGACGACGACGAAGACATGGATGACGACGAGACCGATGAGCAGGAGTTCCAAAAAGCCACAGAGGTCATGTGCGTTGATGGCAGTGCTTCTCTGCATACTTCACACCACCAGCTCAAGCAGTGGGTGCGGGAAGTCAATGCAGCGGAACCACCCGTCGAGTCACGCAAGCCTCTGAAATGGTCCAGCACGCCTATCATCTTTGATATTGAGGACCACCCTGATCGCATAACTGCGGTCGGGTGCTTGCCGATGTTGGTTTCACCAACTATCTGCAACCTCAAGGTCACTAAGATGCTAGTTGACGGCGGGGCTGGCTTGAACTTGATCTCCTCCGCGGTACTCCAGAAACTCCAGATCCCTGATAGCGAGCTCGAACAAACCGGCACGTTCCAAGGAATCAATCCGGGAAGGAGCAAGCCGAAGGGGAAGATCACGCTGCCGGTGACATTTGGCAGCGAGTTGAACTTCAGAACTGAGAGGGTCACTTTTGACGTTGCTGACTTTCCACTGCCCTACAATGGGATACTCGGCCGTCCAGCACTCGCCAAGTTCATGGCAGCCTCTCACTATGCATACAACATGCTGAAGATGCCAGGCCCGATAAGTGTCATCTATGTCCCTGGGGACAAGAAGTATGCCCTTATTTGCGCCGACAAGATCTACCGGGAAGCAGCAGCTGCAGTGGATCGCAAACCACTTGCCGTTGAAGCTCCCGGGGCGAAGAAGAAGACCAAGTCCGGTAAGAGTTCTGATGCCCACTCCGGCAAGCGGACCTCTTCGGAGTGCTGCGCTACCGTCGAGGACGCACCATCGAGCTCCACCGGCAAGTGTAAGAAGGCAATGGCAGCTCCACCGGAGACCAAGAAGGTGTCCGCCAAGGAGGACGGCACTAGTGGTACCTTCACCATCAGTGCCACTCTCGAGTCTCGACCCTAAATAGGAAAGCGCGCTCGTTGCTTTCCTGCGGGCGAACGTCGATGTGTTTGCGTGGCAACCGTCTGACATCCCCGGTGTTCCCAGGAAAGTAATTGAGCACCACCTGGCCGTCTGTCCTCATGCGCGGCCCGTCAAGCAGAAAGTCAGGAAACAGGCAGTGGAGCGCCAAGAATTCATCGCAGAAGAAATCAAGAAGTTGGAAGCAGCAGGCATTGTCAGAGGAGTGCTCCATCCTACGTGGTTGGCCAATCCTGTTGTCGTGCGCAAAGCCAACGGGAAATGGAGGCTTTGTATCGACTTTACTGATGTCAATAAAGCTTGTCCCAAAGACCCATTTCCCTTGCCGTGCATCGACCAGCTTGTTGACTCCACGACCGGATGTGACTTGCTTTCATTTCTTGATGCATACTCAGGGTATCATCAGATCTTCATGGCAGAAGAGGATGAGGAGAAAACCGCATTCATCACCCCATGTGGCACGTACTGTTTCGTACGGATGCCTTTCGATTTGAAGAATGCTGGTTCAACATTTGCAAGGGTAGTCCACCACGCTTTTGAGCCGCAAATGCACAAAAATGTGGAAGCCTACATGGATGACATAGTGGTCAAGAGCAAGGACAAGGCGACTCTGATTCAAGATTTAGATGAAACCTTTGCAAGTCTGCGCAAGATCAACCTCAAGCTTAACCCCGAGAAGTGTGTGTTTGGAGTCCCCTCCGGCAAGCTTCTCGGGTTCTTCGTGTCTCAGCGGGGAATTGAAGCCAATCCCGACAAGATCAAGGCCATCGAGCAGATTGAAGCACCAAAGCGCGTCGAGGATGTACGAAGACTTGCCGGTTGCATAGCTGCTCTCAGCAGGTTTATCTCCAGGTCTGCTGAGCGCGCCCTGCCATTTTTCAAAATATTGAAAAAGGCAGGTCCAATGAAATGGACTCCGGAAGCAGAGGCTGCACTGCAGGACTTGAAGAGATACCTGTCCTCCACTCCAACACTTGTCGCACCTAAACCACAAGAGAAGTTGCTACTATATATAGCGGCAACCAATCAAGTGGTTAGTGCTGCGTTAGTAGCGGAGAGGGAAGTGGATGATGAGCCGGCAACCACGACAGATGCATCCAGCGACAAGCAGAGGACTTCACCGGCAAGCTCTGGTCCCGACAAAGATGAATCTGCGCAGGCGCATGGGAAGATGCAGAAAAGGATGGTGCAGCGCCCAGTTTACTTTGTCAGTTCCCTTCTGCAGGGGGCTAGGTCAAGGTACTCTGGTGTGCAGAAATTGCTTTTCGGCCTTCTCATGGCCTCGAGAAAGCTGCGCCATTACTTCCAAGCACATGAGATCACAGTCGTCACTCGTTTTCCGCTGAAGAGGATACTGCAGAATCCAGAAGCAACAGGCAGGATTGTCGAGTGGGCACTGGAACTGTCAAGCTTTGGCCTCAAGTTTGAGAGCACTTCAACTATCCAAAGCAGAGCGTTGGCAGAGTTCATAGCAGAATGGACGCCAACACCAGGTGAAGAAATTCCGGAGACAAGCATCCCCATCAAGCAAGCAAGCAAAGAGTGGCTGATGTATTTTGATGGTGCATTCTCGCTGCAAGGCGCCGGTGCGGGTGTGCTGCTTGTCGCACCCACCGGAGAACACCTCAAGTACGTAGTCCAGATGCACTTTCCCAAGGAGCAAGCAACGAACAATACCGCAGAGTATGAAGGCTTGCTTGCCGGTCTCAGGATCGCGGCAGACCTTGGGATTAAGAAGCTCATTGTCAGGGGTGACTCACAGCTTGTCGTCCGCCAAGTGAACAAGAATTATCAGAGTCCGTTGATGGAAGCTTACGTTGATGAAGTGAGAAAGCTAGAAGAGCACTTTGACGGCCTACAGATGGAACATGTTCCAAGAGCTCAGAATGACATTGCTGATGGCCTGTCAAAGTGCGCTGCACTAAAGTTACCTGTGGAACCAGGAATCTCTGTGCTCAAGCTGAATCAACCGTCTGTAACACCGTCAACTGGACAGAGCAAGAAGAGGAAGTTGATTTTTGGCGACTATTTTCCGGCGGAGCTCCCCGAAGCCGTCGCCAAGAAGGTCCCCAAGATCGACGCCAAGTGTGCTGAGGAGCTGTCTGCTCCGGCGAGCCTTAGGGTTTGTTCCGTTGAAGCAGACGCTCCCGACAAGTTTTGCTCCGGCAAGCTTGCCGGGGAACGTCAAGCTCCGGCTGAGCCGCAGTTTCTCGCCGTGGAAGCGGATGTTCCCGCAGCAGCAGATGTGCCTTTAGTCCTTGTTGTCGAGCCGCAAGCTCCAACATGGGCACATCAGATTGTCCGTTTCCTTCAGACAGGAGAACTTCCCGAAGAGCAAGAAGAAGCGGAAAGAGTAGCCCGGCAGTCAAGTATGTACCAGTTTGTCGACAACACACTGTACAGAAGAAGACTCAACGGTGTGAAATTGAAGTGTATTCACCGGGAAGATGGACAAAAGCTGTTGGCAGAGATACACGGAGGCATATGTGGTCACCACATTGGCGCAAGAGCACTTGCCGGCAAAGCGTTCCGGCAAGGTTTCTTTTGGCCGACAGCCCTCCAGGATGCAACTGCACAAGTAACCAAGTGTGAAGCGTGCCAGTTCCATTCCAAGCAGATACACCAGCCAACTCAAGCTCTCCAGACGATCCCTTTATCCTGGCCATTTTCGGTCTGGGGGCTCGATATCCTTGGCCCCTTTCCCCGAGCTGTCGGGGGCTTTGAGTACTTGTATGTTGCAATCGACAAGTTCACAAAGTGGCCGGAAGTGGAACCAGTGAGGAAGGTGATAGCACAGTCAGCAGTCAAGTTCTTCAGGTCGATTGTTTGCCGTTTCGGGATCCCTAACAGGATCATTACCGACAATGGCACACAATTCACGAGTCGCACCTTCATGCAGTATGTCCAAGATCTTGGCGCCAAGGTCTGCTTCGCTTCTGTTGCTCATCCGAGAAGCAACGGTCAAGCGGAGAGGGCAAATGCTGAAGTGCTGCGCGGGATCAAGACCAGGACTTTCGACAGGCTGCACAAGTGCGGAAGGAACTGGATTGACGAGCTGCCGGTGGTTCTTTGGTCGGTCAGAACGACACCAAATCGAGCCACCGGCCAGACGCCTTTCGCTCTAGTCTATGGAGCAGAGGCAGTTCTCCCCACGGAACTCGTATACGGGTCACCTCGAGTGCTCGCTTATGATGAGCTTGAGCAAGAGCAGCTGCGACAAGACGACGCGCTGCTCCTTGAGGAAGACCGTCTTCAGGCTGCTGTACGAGCTGCTCGATACCAGCAAGCTTTGCGCCGCTATCATAGCCGCAAAGTTAATGCCAGAAGTCTCGAGGAAGGCGACCTTGTTCTTCGGCGCGTTCAGTCCGCCAAGAATTCCAACAAGTTGACGCCGAAGTGGGAAGGCCCTTACCGGGTGAAACGAGTCACTAGGCCTGGCGCTGTCCGCCTTGAGACCGAAGATGGCAATCCGGTGAGCAACTCCTGGAACATTGAGCATCTTCATAAGTTTTACCCGTAAGGCGCGGTTGCCGGAACCTGTTCCGGCAACAACCTTTTGTACAAGTCTTGCCGATGTTGCATGTAATCCTTTGTACAAAGCCGGGCACATATCCCGTGCATAAGTAAAGCGCATGTGCTCTGCACATCTTGTCAATTCCATGCTTTCTATATTTCTTTGCATGCATGTATCTGACACTTTTGTGAAGCGCATACCCCCGGTAAGCAATAACGAGCCGAAAGGCTTCATATCATTATTTTCTCTGCTTTCTCTTTCTCAAAGGAAGGAAGTTCCCTCGCGCACAAGTTTGCCGGGGGGGAAAGGAGATAATGGTGTGGACCAGGCGTCGTTCAAGGAAGTGTTCGCCTTACCGGAAAGAAAACGACAGAAAAGCTAAGTTGCCAAAGTTTGAGCAATCAGTTAAAAATTTATTTTTAAGTTATCTTCCTCGAACGATCTTGCTTTGTATGGAAAACCTGTGCGCGGAGGAACCAACTCGTAGCTAGTTGCGCCCTTACTTTGTTTCGAGTCCGCTCAACAACTTAAGTGAGCTGCGACTAGTTGCGACAAGGTTTCTTGTCGGCAGCGGCACCGCCAGCAGGCTGCTGATGTTCCGCACTCAGCGCTCGCGGCTAAGGTGCCTGCGCCGACAAGTTCCCTAAAAGCATAGGGCAAAAACATACAAAGGAAGGAATCAAGTAAAGGAAATAACACAGCAATTGCTATCCAAAATAGAGTCGTATTACAAGATAGCTTGTCGCAGCTCTAACAGTTTTATCTCGTAACATGACCAGCAGCGACAAGGAAAAGAGAAAATGGGCGGCCTAATCTACGCGATCTTCCTCAACCCTCTTGACCCCGCTCACCTTGTCCACAATGGGTGCGACAAGGGCCTTGAGCACTTCCAGATCGGCGTCCGGCGGCAAGGACCTGAGGACGTTGGTGAGGTTGAGGCCTGGATTGCGAAAGGCCACCTTCACCAGCACCTTCTGAAGAGCCCCTGCGCAGATCTTGCACGACTCGTCGGCCAGCTGCTTCGGGATCTTCTCCCGGAGTCGCTGGAGGGCTGTCGCCACGCCTTCAAAGAATAAGCTGAGCTTGGCGCTGGGTTGGAGGTGCTCATCGGAGGAGTACCCGAAATCCTCCATCCCCAGCTGCGCCAGCTCCTTGTCGATGGCCGCGGCAGCATCCACAAGACCCTCGGTCCAATGCTCCATGGTCTCTCTGAAGGTGTCCTGGGCAGCAACAACATTCGCCAGCAGCGCCTCGTCGGCCTTGATTTTCTCCGACAAGGCCGCTTCCCGCTCCCTGGTGCCGTCCAGCGTCTAAGTCAACGTGGCCAGCTTCAGCTCGAGATCGGCATTGGCATCCTTGGCGGCGCTGAGCTCCTTGCTCCTCTCAGCGAGAAGACCCTGCAGCTCACCATGAGCAGCAGCGTCCTTCTCGCGCTCACGCTTGAGCGCGGCAAGCTCCTCGCCGCTCGCCCGGAGATCGGCTTCCAGCTGCGCCACCTTCGTCTCCAGCTCCTTCTTGGCGGCCTCGGCAGCTGCGGCAGCATCCTTTGCCTCCTTGAGAGCCCCGCCAATTGCTTGCTCGCGCGCGGCAAGCTCCTCCTCGTGGCTGTCAAGATTGACCTTGCGCTGTGCCAACTCTCCTTCCTGCGCAAATAGGTTTTCGGCGACAAGCCGTTGCTTCTCTTCAGCTTCAGCCTTCTCGAGGAGGAAGGCTTTCCGCTCCTCGAGAAGTTGCTCCCGCTCCTCCGCCAAGGACCAGAGAGCTTCCTGCCTGAGGCCCCGGAGCTCCTCCGCGTGCTTCTCAATGTCAACTCCCGCCTTCGCGACAAGTGCTTCGCGGGACGCCAGCTTGGCTTGTCGGGCGCGGTAGAGTGACAGAAGCTTCCGCAGCAGCCGCTCCTCCTCAGGCTCGTCACTACTGCTGCTTGGCGCGTCAACCAGCTTCAGCCCAGCGGAGGCAAGTACTTCTCCGTCCAGCATCTCTCCTTCGACCGGCGCCCTGGAGCTTGAAGCCCAGGGGAGCTTGATGAAGATGTCGTCGCCGACCTTCAGATAGGCGCCGGGCTGGGGCTCTTCGGAGCCTGGCGCTGCAGCAGCGGCGGAGGGATCGGCGGTCGGGGTAGCGCCTGGCGCTCCTGCGGCCTCAGGGCCGTCAGTGCGATGGCCAGATCCCTCGCCGGCTCCTGCGGCGGCTGCCTTGGCGGCCTCTTCGCCGGTAGGATCATCAGCGCCGGCCTCTCCTTCGGTAGTGACGGCGTCGTCAACGCTGCCGCGCGCGTGCTCCTCGCCGGCGACCTCGGTTTCCATCGGCTCCATGGCAGATGGATCTGGCGAACGGAAAAAGGGAGAGAAATCGAGCGAACATTCAAAAAAGAAAATCAGAAGAAGAAGAACCCAAGGGAAGTTCTCAGGCAAAAGGATTACCTGTGCTAGGATCTACGGTCGTGATCACCGGAGGATCGCTGGTGCTGTCCCTTGCCGGAGGACTACCCCTTGCCGGAGAATTTTCCCTTGCCGGAGAACGCTCCCTTGCCAGGGAATCCTCCCTTGGCGGTGTAGTGGAAGCAGATGGCATTTCGGGAGCGGCCTCCGGGCCCTCCTGGTGAGGCTGCTCTGCCCCTGCACAAACCAGCAATCAGATATCAGCAAAGAAGGAGCACCCATGCGCGCCCGAAAGCAGGAAATAAACAATGCACTTACGCTGGGGGCTGCTTTGGGGAATGGTTGTCGGGTCCGACAAGGTGGTCTCGGACATGTCCTCTGCCGTCGCGGTGGGATCATCCTCGATGACAATCACCGGGGCCTTGGCTCTCTTTGCCGCTCTCTGGGCCAGCGTCTTGAAAAGGCATAGGTTCAGAGTAAAAGCAAGTCAGATACAAGACAAAGCAACAAAATTGAAGAGTTGCAAGAACAACAAAGAATATTACTCTTCTTCTTCCTCGTCGGAGCTGAGCGCGGAGAGATCGAAGTCCGGCTCGCCTTCGGTGCGACAAGGCGGAGGAGTAGGTTCC
Source organism: Triticum aestivum (assembly GCF_018294505.1). Lineage (NCBI taxonomy): Eukaryota > Viridiplantae > Streptophyta > Magnoliopsida > Poales > Poaceae > Triticum > Triticum aestivum. The sequence continues at coordinate 587,441,616 of NC_057798.1, read as the reverse complement.
CTTGCCCGCTTGGCAGGGGCAGTAGCGGTGGACCGGGAAGACCCCGCCCCAGTTGCCGCAGCGGCGTGGGGCGCTCCAGCGGCAACTGTGCTTGCCGCGGTAGAGCGTGTGGCGCGGCACGGCGGCTGTTGGCTCGTCTGCCGCTCCGCTACGTCCCGGGCCTTGCGGAGACGTCTTCTTGGTGGAGCTGGGGGCTCTACTTGCGACGAGCTGCCTGAAGGTTCGAGCCCGACAAGCTCTCCCTCGTCGGGCTCGCTCGGCTCATCTTCGGGCCCGACAAGCTCTTCCTCACCGACAAACTCCTCGCGCTCGGCAAGACTTGCCGCCTCTGCTGCATCTGCCTCCTCCATGGTGAATTCGAACTCACCCGCGGCAACGGCTGCTGCCACCTCTTCCAGCCTGGTGGCGATGCGCTGCATTTCATTATCGGTGGTGTCGCGGGTGAGGCTCTTCTGTTCATCAGGGCGGATCGGCACTTCTTCCAAGATGTCGAAGAACTCCTGCACGACAGCTTCTGCAGGCTCTTGCCAAGTCGGGACAATTCCGTGCGAGTCGCACAGCGGCATCATTGCGCGGATGCGGTCGAGCAAAGAGTTGTTGCACAGTGGAACCACACCCCTCGGCAACACGAATGGATATTGAGGATCACGCTTGAACAGCTCCAGGAGCATCGCATCCAGCTCCAGGACGGTGAAGTTGAAGTTGAGGCCCGGGCGTAGCCTCATGATATCCGCCGAGTTCTGGAACTCCCAGGCGGGTCTCCTCCTCTCCTGCAAGGGGGCGATGCGGCGACGGAGAAAGTCTGCGCCAACGGCGCCTACGGTGAGCCCGGCAAGCCTGAGGCGAAGGATCCGGGTGACGGCAATCTGCAGCCTGTCGTCTTCCGGGGCCACGTTGCTCCAATCATTGCCGCGCACTATTGGGGCTTGGCGCAGGGCAGTAAATGGCTGCGGGTTCTCCTCGACGATCCAGCACCACTCTGCTCTCCATTCCTCCCACTTGCTGTGGAGCTCTCCCTCCAGATAAGCTTCCTTCTTGCCGACTCTTGAGATCCAAGCGATCCCGCCGGCAAGAGGCTCTCCTCTCTCAACCCGGGGCATAAAGAAGTGGCGGAAGAGGGCTACATTTGGGTGGACTCCGACAAAGTTTTTGCAGAGATGTGCGAAAACTGCCATGGTCAGAACGGCGTTGGGGGTGAAATCAAGGAGGCGGAACCCGTAGGTGTTCATGATGTCACAGAAGAATTCAGAGAAGGGCGGGCAGAGCCCGCAATAGAAGAACAGCGCGAAGAAGGGGTACCCGTTTGGAGCCAGTTCCGATGCAGCAGCCGGGAGTACCCTCGTGCACGGATGCGCTCGCGTTTCCGTCGACCAGAAGAGGTAGTAGTACTCCCTCAGCTCCTTCGCGGCAAGCTGAGGGGGGAAGAGGGCCCGCTCCTTTCACAGCACCGCGAGCCGCTGCGCCTCGACCGACTTCACGCCCTTCCCCTTGTCGGCTTTCGGAGCCATGACAAAGGTGGTGGGGGAGATCGACGGCGTTGGTGGTGCTGCTGGCAACGGGGGGCGGAGCGCTGCTCTCTCTCTCAGCTTCGGGAAGAAGGGGGGAGCAGCAGAGATTTGGGAAATGGAGTAACAACCGGCAGGATGGGCGAACTGTCCCTGTTTCCCCTGCTTATAAAGAGGGAGGGGGCAGACATTTCGCCCTTCCGAGTAAAGAAACCACCCACGATCTCTCCCACGATGCCGCATTCGACGCGTGCCATTGGGGGAGGGCGCGGTGGATACGGAGAAAGATACGGCCTAACCCAGGCTGCACGTGCCCGTGCCCTGTTTTGGGCCTGGCCCAACAGCGCTCGACACCGTGTGTGGCCCAGGCCCGGGGGCTCCTGTCGGTGTACTAGAGTAGGGGTACCCTAGTATCCCGAACTTGTGCACGGGCAGTTGTAGCCACCCGCGGCAAGGCTTGCCGGGTGACCGCCAAGGTCCTCCGCGGTTCCTGTGGAGCCATTCAAGAACAAAGTATTTAAGCCAAGGAGACAAGGCCCCGGCAAGAGGAGCTTGCCGGGAAGGCCAACCAAGGCATAAGAGCAAAGTATCCAAGCCAAGGAGACAAGGCCCCGGCAAGAGGAGCTTGCCGGGAAGGCCCACCAAGGCATCTCAAGGAGTTTGCCACGACGCGCCACACTTCCCGACAAGGCCCGGGGAGCGACAAGCCTCCGGATGCGACAAGACAATGACCGCGGCAAGGCACTTGCCGTGGCACGCTACCACCCTGTACCTACGCTCCAGCGCATCCACCAACGTGTCGCCCTGGGGCCTTTCCAGGCGCGCGTGGCGAGAGGCTGTGCAGCCAGCGGTGCGCGGTGGCAAGCGGCGCTGACAAGAGCGCCATCGTGGCGAGCGGTGGCGCCCCTGACGGTCCCTTTCTGCACTGTTTTGGGTGACATAGACGGGCATTTAATGCCTTTGTCCCCTGCCGTCAGGGTTAGGTAGGAAACACTGTACAGGTAGTTGTACCAACCGCAAGTCCTTTTCCATTTTTACCCTTGTCTACGTTGCCACCTGTCGGTGACCCCTTGAGCATATAAAAGGAGGCCCATCCGCAACGTAGAGGGGGGTTCGGAAGGTTCGAAGCCAGAAAACACTCACGCTCGGTCTCGTTAGCATCTAGAGTGTACTGTAGCACTCAACGCTCCCGAGCAAGAACTCAATACAATTAGACAAGCAGCAGTAGGAGTATTATCTCTCCGGAGAGCTCCGAAGCTGGGTAAACTGCTTGTGTGCTTCGCCTCAATCTGCTCTTCGTGCGATCTCCGCCCCCCGCCGAACCGAAAGGGGCTCGGTCCGCCGGTCCCATAGGTGTTCGTGGATCAGTTTCCCCGACAGGCACGGTTCGCAAGTACCAAGTGATTCATAATCAAGTGATTCCAAAAGTCCATCAATTTGGAGTTTCTTCATGCGTTTTACACCGATATGACCTAAACGGCAGTGCCACAAATAAGTTGCACTATCATTATTAACTCTGCATCTTTTGGCTTCGACATTATGAATATGTGTATTACTACTATCGAGATTCAACAAAAATAGACCACTCTTCAAGGGTGCATGACCATAAAAGATATTACTCATATAAATAGAACAACCATTATTCTCTGATTTAAATGAATAACCGTCTCGCATCAAACAAGATCCAGATATAATGTTCATGCTCAACGCTGGCACCAAATAACAATTATTCAGGTCTAAAACTAACCCCGAAGGTAGATGTAGAGGTAGCGTGCCGACTGCGATCACATCGACTTTGGAACCATTTCCCATGCGCATCGTCACCTCATCCTTGGCTAGTGCTCGCTTATTCTGTAGTCCCTATTTCGAGTTACGAATGTTAGCAACAGAACCAGTATCAAATACCCAGGTGCTACTGCGAGCTCTAGTAAGGTACACATCAATAACATGTATATCACATATACCTTTGTTCACCTTGCCATCCTTCTTATCCGCCAAATACTTGGGGCAGTTCCGCTTCCAGTGTCCAGTCTGCTTGCAGTAGAAGCACTCAGTTTCAGGCTTAGGTCCAGACTTGGGTTTCTTCTCTTGAGCAGCAACTTGCTTGCTGTTCTTCTTGAAGTTCCCCTTCTTCTTCCCTTTGCCCTTTTTCTTGAAACTAGTGGTCTTGTTAACCATCAACACTTGATGCTCCTTCTTGATTTCTACTTCCGTAGCTTTTAGCATTGCGAAGAGCTCGGGAATTGTCTTGTTCATCCCTTGCATATTATAGTTCATCACGAAGCTCTTGTAGCTTGGTGGCAGTGATTGGAGAATTCTGTCAATGACACTATCATCAGGAAGATTAACTCCCAGTTGAATCAAGTGATTATTATACCCAGACATTTTGAGTATGTGTTCACTGACAGAACTATTCTCCTCCATCTTGCAGCTATAGAACTTATTGGAGACTTCATATCTCTCAATCCGGGCATTTGCTTGAAATATTAACTTCAACTCCTGGAACATCTCATATGCTCCATGACGTTCAAAACGTCGTTGAAGACCCGGTTCTAAGCCGTAAAGCATGGCACACTGAACTATTGAGTAGTCATCAGCTTTGCTCTGACAGACGTTCTTAACGTCGTCAGTTGCATCAGCAGCAGGCCTGGCACCCAGCGGTGCTTCCAGGACGTAATTCTTCTGTGCAGCAATGAGGATAATCCTCAAGTTACGGACCCAGTCTGTGTAATTGCTACCATCATCTTTCAACTTTGCTTTCTCAAGGAACGCATTAAAATTCAACGGAACAACAGCACGAGCCATCTATCTACAATCAAACATAGACAAGCAAAATACTATCAGGTACTAAGTTCATGATAAATTTAAGTTCAATTAATCATATTACTTAAGAACTCCCACTTAGATAGACATCTCTCTAGTCATCTAAGTGATCACGTGATCCAAATCAACTAAACCATAACCGATCATCACGTGAGATGGAGTAGTTTTCAATGGTGAACATCATTATGTTGATCATATCTACTATATGATTCACGCTCGACCTTTCGGTCTCCGTGTTTCGAGGCCATATCTGCATATGCTAGGCTCGTCAAGTTTAACCTGAGTATTCTGCGTGTGCAAAAACTGGCTTGCACCCATTGTAGATGGATGTAGAGCTTATCACACCCGATCATCACGTGGTGTCTGGGCACGACGAACTTTGGCAACGGTGCATACTCAGGGAGAACACTTCTTGATAATTTAAGTGAGAGATCATCTTAAAATGCTACCATCAATCAAAGCAAGATAAGATGCATAAAGGATAAACATCACATGCAATCAATATAAGTGATATGATATGGCCATCATCATCTTGTGCTTGTGATCTCCATCTCCGAAGCACTGTCGTGATCACCATCGTCACCAGCACGACACCTTGATCTTCATCGTAGCATCGTTGTCGTTTACGCCATCTATTGTTTCTACGACTATCGCTACCGCTTAGTGATAAAGTAAAGCAATTACAGGGCGTTTGCATTTCATACAATAAAGCGACAACCATATGGCTCCTGCCAGTTGCCGATAACTTCGGTTACAAAACATGATCATCTCATACAATAAAATATAGCATCACGTCTTGACCATATCACATCACAACATGCCCTACAAAAACAAGTTAGACGTCCTCTACTTTGTTGTTGCAAATTTTACGTGGCTGCTATGGGCTGAGCAAGAACCATTCTTACCTATGCATCAAAACCACAACGATAGTTCGTCAAGTTAGTGTTGTTTTAACCTTCGCAAGGACCGGGCGTAGCCACACTCGGTTCAACTAAAGTGAGAGAGACAGACACCCGCCAGCCACCTTTAAGCACGAGTGCTCGTAACGGTGAAACCAGTCTCGCGTAAGCGTACGCGTAATGTCGGTCCGGGCCGCTTCATCTCACAATACCGCCGAACCAAAGTATGACATGCTGGTAAGCAGTATGACTTGTATCGCCCACAACTCACTTGTGTTCTACTCGTGCATATGACATCTATGCATAAAACCAGGCTCGGATGCCACTGTTGGGGAACGTAGTAATTTCAAAAAATTTCCTACGCACACGCAAGATCATGGTGATGGCATAGCAACGAGAGGGGAGAGTGTTGTCCACGTACCCTCGTAGACCGTAAGCGGAAGCGTTAGCACAACGCGGTTGATGTAGTCGTACGTCTTCACGATCCGACCGATCCAAGCACCGAACGTACGGCACCTCCGAGTTCAGCACACGTTCAGCTCGATGATGATCCCCGGGCTCCGATCCAGCAAAGCTTCGGGGATGAGTTCCGTCGGCACGACGGTGTGGTGACGATGATGATGTTCTACTGGCGCAGGGCTTCGCCTAAACTCCGCGACGATATGACCGAGGTGGAATATGGTGGAAGGGGGCACCGCACACGGCTAAGGAACGATCTGTAGATCAACTTGTGTGTCTATGGGGTGCCCCCCGCCCCCGTATATAAAGGAGGGAGGGGGGAGGCCGGCCGGCCCTTGTGGGCGCGCCAAGAGGAGGAGTCCTCCTCCTAGTAGGAGTAGGACTCCTCCTTTCGTACTCCTACTAGGAGGGGAAAGGAAGGGGGAGAGGGGGGAGGAAAGAGGGGGGCGCCGCCCCCCCTCCTAGTCCAATTCGGACCAGAGGGAGAGGG
>NC_057798.1:587418304-587435199 GCF_018294505.1 Triticum aestivum | reverse complement strand
GAAATCACCCGGAACACTTCCGGTGTCCGAATATAGTCGTCTAATATATCAATCTTTATGTCTCGACCATTTCGAGACTCCTCGTCATGTCCGTGATCACATCCGGGACTCCGAACAAACTTCGGTACATCAAAACTTATAAACTCATAATAAAACTGTCATCGTAACTTTAAGTGTGCGGACCCTACGGGTTTGAGAACTATGTAGACATGACCTAGAACTATTCTCGGTCAATAACCAATAGCGGAACCTGGATGCCCATATTGGTTCCTACATATTCTACGAAGATCTTTATCGGTCAAACCGCATAACAACATATGTTGTTCCCTTTGTCATCGGTAAACTTGCCCGAGATTTGATCGTCGGTATCCAATACCTAGTTCAATCTCGTTACCGGCAAGTCTCTTTACTCGTTTACGTAACGCATCATCTCGCAACTAACTCACTAGTCACATTGCTTGCAAGGCTTATAGTGATGTGCATTACCGAGAGGGCCCAAAGATACCTCTCCGACAATCGGAGTGACAAAACCTAATCTCGAAATACGCCAACCCAACATGTACCTTTGGAGACACCTGTAGTACTCCTTTATAATCACCCAGTTACGTTGTGACGTTTGGTAGCACCCAAAGTGTTCCTCCGGTAAACGGGAGTTGCATAATCTCATAGTTACAGGAACATGTATAAGTCATGAAGAAAGCAATAGCAACATACTAAACGATCAAGTGCTAGGCTAACGGAATGGGTCATGTCAATCACATCATTCTCCTAATGATGTGGTCCCGTTAATCAAATGACAACACATGTCTATGGTTAGGAAACATAACCATCTTTGATTAATGAGCTAGTCAAGTAGAGGCATACTAGTGACTATATGTTTGTCTATGTATTCACACATGTATCATGTTTCCGGTTAATATAATTCTAGCATGAATAATAAACATTTATCATGATATGAGGAAATAAATAATAACTTTATTATTGCCTCTAGGGCATATTTCCTTCATATATGAATATGAGTATGCAGTAAACCGAAAGTTGTTCGGAGTCCCGGATGAGATCCCGGACGTCACGAGGAGTTCCGGAATGGTCCGGAGGTAAAGAATTATATATGCGAAGTCGTTTTTCGGCCATCGGGAAAGTTTCGGGGGTTACCGGTATTGTACCAGGACCACCGGAAGGGTCCCGGGGGTCCACCGAGTGGGGCCACCCATCCTGGAGGGCCCCATGGGCTGAAGTGGGAGGGGAACCAGCCCGTGGTGGGCTGGTGCGCCCCCCTAGGGCCCCCTCTACGCCTAGGGTTGGGAACCCTAGGGGAGGGGGCGCCTCCACTTGCCTTGGGGGGGCTCTCCACCCCCCTGGCCGCCGCCCCCCTTGGGAGATCCCATCTCCAGGGCCGGCGCCCCCCTGGGGTCCCTATATAAAGAGGGGGGGTGGGAGGGCAGCCGCAGCCTGACATCTGGCGCCTCCCTACCCCCTTGCTACGCCTCCTCCTCCCGTAGTCGCTTGGCGAAGCCCTGCCGGAACCCTGCTGCATCCACCACCACGCCGTCGTGCTGCTGGATCTTCATCAACCTCTCCTTCCCCCTTGCTGGATCAAGAAGGAGGAGACGTCACGCTGACCGTACGTGTGTTGAACGCGGAAGTGTCGTCCGTTCGGCGCTAGGATCTCCGGTGATTTGGATCACGACGAGTACGACTCCCTCAACCCCGTTCTCTTGAACGCTCCCGCTCGCGATCTACAAGGGTATGTAGATGCACTCCTCTCAGTCGTTGCTAGATGAACTCATAGATTGATCTTGGTAAACGTAGGAAATTTTTTATTTTATGCAACGTTCCCCAACAGAAACTTCATGGCTCGCTCCCCGCCGTTTGTCCTTGGCTGCCGGCCGCCCATCCCCGGCCGCCTCTCGCCCGCCCCGGCCATCGCGCTCGCCGGTCGTCCGCCCAGGCCGCTGCACCCGGCCGTCCACTGTGTAGGCCCGTCCTCCGCCCGGCCGGCCGTTGCACCGGCCCGCCGTCCGCCCCAGCCGCCCGTGGCTCTGCCGACGGAGGAGCTAGATTGCTAGCTAGCTGAATCGAATCGATTCGAATGTAGCTAGCTAGCTAGCTAACTCTGGATGAATGGATGCACGTCTAGCTAGCTCGCTACGGCCAATGGAGGAGTCCGGCCGCCGCCCGCGCAACCGTGACTGCCCTGGCCTCCATCCACGCGCCGCGGCTGTCCCGCGTCTTCCTCGCCTGCCCGTCCGCCAGCGTCCACCTCGCATCTTTTTCGTCCCCCTGTCCACGATTTCAAATTGGCTCGAGGAAGAGGATGACCAAAAAAAGGCCAACTGTGGACCCATTCGGTATATTTAAAGAATATTCTCTTTTACGATTTGATTATACAGGGTCTATTCGGCCGCAGCAAAAATTGGCCTTGAAAACACGTTTTTCTCGATCCGTAAAACACTTATACGGGTTGCAATTTTAAGGGGTCTGCTAGAGATGCTCTAACAAAGGAATTTTTGGTGTCTACATAGAATTGTTAATGTTTATGTGTACAATCGACCGCGCTCATGGAGTCATGGGCGACCGCAATTAGTGCGGCCCATTTTCAATATGTGTTTTGTTTTTGGGAAATGATTAGAATTACCCGGCCGATTTTACGCCTCACGTCCGCCGCGTCGAGAGCCACCCACGTGTCGGAATAGTCCCAGACATAGCAAAACACATGTTTCGAGTGCCACAACTCGCCCATGTTTCGGAAACATGAGGAATGTTGCAGTGACAACACAACGGTGCGACGATGTAGACAAAAAAAATTCCCCGACATAATCTCGGTTCCAAAAATATTTATGTAACATAACCTGTGTTAAAAAGATCTTCTGCAACATAACCTCTACGAAAAGAAAAATCCCGCAACACAACCTATGTTTCAAAAATGGCAAAAGTGAAGGACGATGTTGGGCACTAGATTTGTCAATATCTGATGGTTCATGAGGCGACGGATCTTTTTAAATTATCCGACGTCCGACTCGTAGCACGTCCCTTTGTTTTTCTTTTCATTTTTTGAAAATTGTAAAAAAAATGTGAATCCCATGTATATACAATATACTTACTTTAATATTTCTATTTAATATGCAAACACTTTATGGATTTATGTTAAATTAATAGGTTGGCATTTTTGGTATTACATGAGCATCTTTTGTGTAATTTATTTTGTTTATATGTATATCATTTATAATTAGGATTTACATATTTTTCACAAATTTCTAAAAAAAAACACAGTATGTTTTAGCCCATGAGTGTGGTGTGTTAGTGACAAAAAGGATAAAATTTCCTATAGGGATCAAATGAATGTGGATGCAGTGTCCGGCTCATCTTATTTTTTTCCCAAGTCACAGGTTTGAACCCCGACGGCAGCATTTTTTGGTATTATTACAATTCTTAATTTATTTATGTTGTTTAAGGAAAAGTTATAAAAAAATGTGTATCCACCTAGGTTGTCAAATGGTGTAGCACTAGGGTTGCTAACCAAGCGAGTGGGATGACTCAAAGTCTCGCCAGTTCGAATCTTCGTTGGTGCAGTTTTTCGTTCTAATATAAAACTTGTGGTACATGTGGGTCCCGCACCTGCCAGGGTCATTTTTGTGCGAAAAAAATAAAAGTCAAGGGTGTCTTTGCAAAAACAACACGCACAAGTCCGGTCTACACCGCCCGGTCACTGATAATGGGCCTCCATGCCATGTTGTCATGCCTCATCCGCGCCACATGTGTCTTTAAACGAGTTTTGGACCGTATTTGCACATCCGAGTCAATTTGTGGCACCAGTTCAATGTATGCCGCAAGTTCTGACACTAAAATAAGTATTCTTGCCAAGTTTAAGCACCGGTGGTGAAATTGACTCTTGTTTCTACTAAGTGAAATCGGAGGGAGAGCCATCATTATAAAGAAAAAGAACTAGCAAATTAAACAGTTATCTCACAACCATCAGAGATGCTCTCAACAAGACAACAGTTTAACTTCGGTTCCATCTAAGCAGCCTTCCAGTCAATTCCAAGCAGAAAAAAAGGCAATCAGCGCTGTCCCGAATGATAGCACCAAAACAGGATTTAGCAGTAAAAGGATCAAAACTAGCATCAACATTATTGTAAACCAAATCCATTACAGGAGTGTGCCAACGAGAAAGAGGATTCTTCACCTGCAGCTGGTAACGGAGACCCTGGAGAGTACTAGTGCAACATCAGATAAAAGCACTCTGCTAATCACAGTGGCATGCACAATCGATGCACATATACACGTACGACTGGTAAAATGTGTTGTGGTCTTTTCAATTATAAAAATGGACTACTCCCTCCGTTTGCTTTTATAAGACATTTTGGACAGATGACATTGAACTATTTTGTGGGCTGTCTGAATTGTCTAGACGTCTTATAAAAGTGAACAGATGAAGTATAACAGTTACAATTGTACGTGTTTGTACCATGCAACACATTTTACTTCCCATCTAAATGAAGCTCAGTAGTAAGTACTCCCTTCACATTTTGGGACGAAGGTAGTATCTTTTTGCAGAAAAAAATGTACAGATCATAAAGCAATTGTATCCCAGTGTCTATTGTGCTTAGTTGCAAGTTCAAACCAGCCATTTAGACCTTATTTAATTGCTCCGTGATCAGCATTCTTTTCGTCTAGTAGGAAAAACATAACCACTTGTTAATTTACTAGTAGTACATCAAAATATTTCGCCTAGAATCACAAACGTAGCAACAGAAGATCCACATTTTCTGTAACGAATACTACACCATCAATTGGAGTGACGTGGGCAGCGAGAGAAACCTCCAAAGGAGCGTCCTTTTTCACAGGTCGAGGAAGCCGGTGGTACGCCACACGGCGTTGCGCATGCGCCGGAGGTCGCGCCCCTTCAGCGTCCGCCCAGCGCCCTCCATCACCGACGCCGCCGCCGCGGCGCGGCGCGCGGCCATCTCATGCGGCGGCACCATGAGTTCGTCGTCGTCTTCGTCCTCCTCGTCAGCGGCCTCTTGCTCCGCCTCCCGGCGTCGCCTCTCCGCCGTCGCCTTGGACCAGGCAGGTACGGCCACCGGCGCAGACTGGTGGTACGGCTGCGAGCGCGGCTGCTTCTCCCGTCGGGCCGCGGCCGGGATGGCCGCGCTGGGCGAGTGGTTGTCCTCGTCGGCGATGAGCGATGACAGGCCGGCGCCGCCAGACGGGAACGCGCGGGAGGAGAGGGGCCAGCGGTGGCTTCCCCCGGACGGGGACGGCGTGGGCGAGGGCGACGAGGCGGTGGAGGCCGAGGAGAAGGAGGGGGACGACGACCAGACTACGTCGCGCTCGTCGAGCTCGAGCTCCTGGTCAGCAGCGCCGGCGTCATCGGGCTGCTTGATGAAGCCGAGGAAGCGCAGCGACGGGGACACGGCGGAGGCGCGGCGGTCGCGCATGGACATCGGCCCGCTGCGCGCCGTGCTCGTGCTTGATCGAAGCGTGGGTGCGTGCGGTGGCCGGCCAGTGGCCACTGACCAGCGTGCAGTGTGTTTCAGCGCTGGGACGCCATGCTCGCGCCCCTATTATTGGCGCGCGGCGCGCCCTCTACTGGTGGTGGTGGCGATCGGCGTCCGGTGCGGGGAGTGAATTATTGGGGCAATGATGATGGCTACGAGCGGGAGGGGCTGCCCAGGTGTCGGGGGCTTCCTATGATCGTGTCGTGTGTGTGCCGTGTGTGCCGTGCGAGCGAGAGGGGCTGCGGTCTGTGGTGCTCGTGCGACGGTCGTGCGGCGCCTGAAACCGGAGATTTGGAGCGGCCTGGGCCAGAAATCCGGAATCCTTTCTTGCCGGGTCGCTGCCGATCAAAAAGATGGGAGCGCGACCGCTACAGGATACGACGTTTTCCATCTACGTATACATCCATACAGGGCTCAACACGTCCTCGGCCATACAGTTAACAAAATTATCGAGGATCGGGCTGCGAGTAAACAACTGAATCTCTTGGCTCGGATTTTGGCCGTGTACACTCCGGTTTATTTGTTGTATATCCGATTCTAGGCTACGTCCATGTCTACATACGTACGCACGAATAGCGGCAGCAATTGACAGGGCACCTACCGGTCGCCATCCCGCTATCACCCATCTTCCATTGCGGGCAAGGCGAGATGGATGAGAAGGAAAAATGAGACGTCACGCTCTCACAGTCTCGCCTGATAAAAAATGGTCTGGGCCAGTGGTTCCGTTTCCCTGTCGCAAGTTTGGAGCATACGGAATTGTGTGTAGGTGTGTAGCTTACGCTGGAAGTGAGTGCATACGTACAATGCTTGTTTTGTCCTAACGTTGTGCTGTCAGATATAGTCCTATTAAACGTTGCGGTGATGAAGGTGTAAGAGGGCTACTAATAAGTTACTGACGTTCCGGAAAAAAAAATACGATGTGCGACTTTGGCCGGATGTCAATGTGGAACCTACGGGGTGTTTGATTCCTAGCCACACTTTGCCACACTTTATCACACATAATCTTAGGCAACTTTGATCAAGTTAGATATGTGTTTTATTCTAGCCACATTCGAGGCAAGAATTTTTTTATGAACAATGAACCCCACATGTCATTCACATAAAAAGTGTGTCAAGATTTTCTTAGGCAAGCCAAAGTGTGGCTAACAATTTAAGCACCTCATTTAAGGCAAGTATGGCAAAAATCATGTGGCAACATATGACAAAGATAGTCACAATTCAAACAACCTCCTAGTTTGAAAACAAAGCTAAAAAGGTAGACCAGGCTTAGAAAAAAATGAGTATTTCACCTTATCAAGTATCTGCTCACATACTACTATATTCTACCTGAACCTTATGTCATCTCCAATGGCAACCCGCCAAAAGTCCACTTGCACCTGTTCACGGATACGGGGATCAGTCCACGGACACGGATGTGAGAGGATGCCATCTAACGCTAGCCAGATACATTTCAAACTCTTTTTGGGCAAATCGGATGAAATTTATGCAAACACGGCCGAGTTTCATATAAACACGGCGGATTTAATTACATTTATAACATTTAGAAAGAAAAAAGGACACGCCCCTAAACCTATCATACGGCGGCGGTTGCCCGATGTCTGATAACCCTCAAGTATAGGGGATCACAACGGTTTTCGAGCGTAGAGTATTCAACCCAAATTTATAGATTCGACACAAAGGGAGCCAAATAATATTTGTAAGTATTAATAGTTGAGTTGTCAATTCAAGCACATCTGGAGATTAAATATCTGCAGCAAGATGATCAGTAGCACAGTAATATGATAGTTTTGATAACAGTGATAACAGTATCAATAATAACAGTAACAACAATGATGATTTTATAGCAAGTGTAACAGTAACAGCAGCAGTAATAACTTAGCAAGAGCAATATGTGGAAAATTCGTAGGCATTAGATCGGTGAATTCGTTGGATGATATTCATGGTATAACAGTCATAACCTACAGCGATACGACACTAGCTCCAGTTCATAAATATAATGTAGGCATGTATTCCGTAAATAGTCATAGGTGCTTATGGAAAAGAACTTGTATGGCATCTTTTGTCCTACCCTCCCATGGCAGCGGGGTCCATAAGAAAACTAAGGGATATTAATGTCTTCTTTTAATAGAGAACAGGAACAAAACATTCGCACATAGTGAATACATGAACTTCTCAAACTACGATCATCACCGGAAAGTATCCCGGTTACTGTCACCCCGGGGTTTACGGATCATAACACTTAATAGGTGAATATGACTTGCAAGATCGGATCTACAACATAGATATAATAGTGAAAACATAAACGGTTCAGATCTGAATTCATGGCACTCGGGCCCTAGTGACAAGCATTAAGCATGGCAAAGTCATAGTAACATCAATCTTAGAACATAGTGGATACTAGGGATCAAGCCCAACAAAACTAACTCGATTACATGATGAATCTCATCCAACTCCTCACCGACCAGCGAGCCTACGAAGGAATTACTCACTCCCTGTGAGGAGCATCATGGAATTGGCGATGAAGGAGGGTTGATGATGACGAAGACCGAAGATTCCCCACTCCGGAGCCCCGAACGGACTCCAGATCTGGCCTCCCGATGAAGAACAGGAGGTGGCAGTGGCTCCGTCTCGTGAAACGCGATAATTCTTCCTCTCCTATTTTTTCTGAAAAAAGGATTTTATAGCGTCGGAACTAGGGTCAGTGGGGCCACGAGGTGGGAACAACCCACCAGGGCGCGCCTGGAGGGGGGCGCCCTAGTGTCTTGTGCTCAACCAGCCCCCCCTATCGGTGTCAAAACCGATGGATCTCGGGTAGGGGGTCCTGAACTGTGCGTCTAAGGCTAATGGTAATAGGAGGCGGGGGACACGATGTTTACCCAGGTTCGGGCCCTCTCTATGGAGGTAATACCCTACCTCCTGCTAGATTGATCTTGATGATATGAGTATTACAAGAGTTGATCTACCACGAGATCGAGGAGGCTAACCCTAGAAGCTATCCTATGATTATGATTGTTCTTGTCCTACGGACTAAACCGTCCGGTTTATATAGACACCGGAGGGGGCTAGGGTTACATCAGGTCGGTTACAGAGAAAGGAATCTATATATCCGAATCGCCAAGCTTGCCTTCCACGCAAAGGAGAGTCCCACCCGGACACGGGACGAAGTCTTCTATCTTGTATCTTCATAGTCCAACAATCCGGCCAAAGTATACAGTCCGGCTGTCCGAGGAACCCCTAATCCAGGACTCTCTCAGTAGCCCCCGAACCAGGCTTCAATGTCGATGAGTCCGGCGCAGAGATTGTCTTTAACATTGCAAGGCGGGTTCCTCCTCCGAATTCTTCCAAAGTACCTGTTGTAAAGAGCAGTACCCGACTCCTCATTTAATGTTATGCTTCCTCGGCTTCTGTACTTCCATAATTTCCAGCTTCCACGTGTCAAGCGAATGCGAGGAGTCGGGGCATTTTTACACTTGCCACCCTAACCACTTAAATAAACCGTCTATTTAAAGAGACGGAGATCTTCAGATCCAATCCACGCCATCCTCCCCAAGTGAAGAATCATCAGAGCGCGCCCAAAAATACCATCCTAACATGGCTGGACCCCATAGCTCCTCCTCCTGCCCTCACAGCGCCAAGGCGGGTGATTGGGAGAAGTGCACCGTATTCGACGGTCAATTAGTGAAGTTGCAAACCCAGGGGTTCCTCCCACCTGCATACCTAGTCCCCGTCTGAGCCGGATTAGCTACTTTTGATGGCGGGGAGCAAGTGGAGATTCTCCCTAATCCATCTGTAGGGGAGCAAGTATGCCTTGTCCCTTATCTGCTGAGGGGCGTCGGATTTCCAATCCATCCATTCCTCCACGGGCTCTTGGAGTACTATGGTCTCCAGCTACACAACTTCACCCCAGCCTCCATCCTGCATATCGCAGGCTATGTCGCCCTTTGGGAGCTTTTCCTGGGTTGCGAAGCCCATTTTGAGCTATGGAAGAGGCTGTTATGCCTCGTCCCTCGTAACCAAGAGGGATTGATACTCCAAGTTGGCGGAGCCGAGATATGGCGCATCGCCAGGACCGGATACATATCCGGCACACTGAAGAAGGTATCCGAAGAATGGCCTTCCGAGTGGTTCTACATAGAGGACGTCTCCCTTCCTGACCCAGTTCGAATGGGTCTCCCTGAGTTCACAAATACTCCATTGGTGAAGCGCCGCAACTGGCGTCCCCGGAGCCCCAAGGACAAAGATAGCAGAGAGGTCCCGCAATTGATGAGAAAGATACGAACGCTTGCTGCATCCGGATTAACAATAATCGAGGTCATGGCCGTATGCATAATGCGGGGGGTACAACCACTCTAGTACCGAGGGCGTCCCATGTGGCACTTCAATGGTGAAGACGACGCTGCCCGCTACGGTAGGAAAGTCCCGAACTCCACCAATGCTCTACTGAAAATACTGTCCGAGCTATACAAAGGAGAAGAAGAGGAGTTCGTCCACATTAAGCCACGGGACGGATTTTCCATGTACAACCCTCCCAACTGGGTGAGTTGCTATCCCTTACTCAACTCTATCCGTTCTCCTAGTCCTTTAGCATGAATCTTTACTCTGCCCATCTGTAACAGGAATGGCGGAAGTTTACCAAGGCAATCAACAACCCGGCTCCACAGCTCGAGGGCCACAACCGAGCCCTTGACCCCGGATTCGAAGTGGATCCGGATATATTTGTGGAGCTTGTCGAAGGGGTGTTCTACCAGGTGAGCTATGACGGCACCGAAGTGGGCATCATTGCTGATTATCCTGGCCTCCTCCATGTATCACATGTAAGTGAACAAGAGACTTATTTTCCAAAAAGGATCCGCTCTTTCCGCCTTACCCACAGCACAACGCTTATGTTTATTAAAGGGAAAGCAGTCGGCGCGCCATGCCGAACCCGAGGCAACTCATCAACGGGGAGTGCCTACGCCTGGTAGGCTTCCAAAAAGGAAGGCGAGCGGAAATGCGGCGAAACCATCATCAAGGAGGTATGGTTTGAAACGTGCTCCACAATAGTCATTTTAAAGTATGACACTGTCCTTCGTGTCTTGGCAGGAAGAGCATCCGCCGGACTATATCCGGGGATCCTACTCGCTGCACCTCCACCAGCCAGGCTTCAGAGCCGGCCTCGAGGGCGGAGGTTAATACGGGGGTGACACCGGACAGCCCTCATATAGAGGATTCGGATAGACTATCCGCTACAAACTCCGAAGTAGAGAGCGCCATGAACCATCGGTGTTGGCGGGCCGCACTACGCGACCCTGGTTTCTTCGAAGAAGCTTTCAATGCCTTTAGCTCGGGTGATGCATACATCTGAGCTGCTCGAGATGGGCTTGCTAGAGCCACATACTAGTATTTGAAAGATATGCGGGTAAGTAAAATCTGTTAATTATGTATATCAGTAGCCCCTGAGACTAGAAACAGTTGGTACAACTGATTTAAGGATCATTCTATAAACAGTTTCTTTCAAAGAAGAATAACCTGCTATCTTAAGAGCTGGAGAGGTGTCAAACCCAGTTAAGGGCAAAAACTGCCGAACTAGAGGGACCCAAAAAGGCCTCAACTGCTAATAATTTTCTCTATCGAAAAGACGTCATCACGTATACCAGCGGTTTTCACACGTTGCCGATCTGATGACAGATTCCGCAGATAATCCCAGAGTGAATCCGGATATCCTACAAGAGGATGAACAGAGAGCTCAAAGGCATCAAGATGCTGGCGAGCGTATACTTACACGGGTCAGGCAGGAGAAAAATGATCTCCTGGATGCCAATACCTGGCTCAGCGTAGAATTAAAAGATGTCCGTGCTCAGCTAGCTGACTCCGTGAAGGAGAATAAAAGGCTTCAACACAACATTTTCAGTAAGTGCTTGAACGAACTATTATATATATATATATATATATATATATATATATATATATATATATATAGTTCGGCGAAGAAACAGTATAACAACATTATGTCTGTAGGTATGCTGACTGGCCGTCCCGGACAAGAGATGCCTGGATCCTCAGGCGATATGCTGCAAGAGCTTTTGCAACTGCACGAGCAAGTTCGACAGGTTATGCACGGTGTCGCCAAAGCCTTGTGGCCTTCCGTCTCCCTGCCAGGAGGCATTGGAGAGCTTGTACAGCTGCTTAAGGGAGCACGGCGGCGCTTCCGACTATGGAAGATATCTGCTTGTCGACAAGGTGCGAGAGAAGCTTGGGAGATGGTAAATACGCGGTACACCAAGCTTGATCCGAATCATATGGCCCGGGTCGGACCTGTAGGGTCAGATGGGAATGAAATCCCCGTTAGCCTGGTATATGACCAAGTAGAATTAGCCGCAAAATATTCTCAGTAGGACTGTAGACTATACAGCCTGTTGGAGGGCATAGAAGAAGAAATGTCTTAGTCAAAGTGACTATGTACCTCAATGGACATTTTTTGTCCCTAGCCGGATTGTAAATCATTTGTCATGGCGAACCTTTTCGCTTCGACCTCCTGACTTAACAGTCCGGAGTGTTTCCGAATACCCGCTCGGCTATAGAAACCGGGGTACGCGTGGAAACCAGGCGTAGGGGTCACAGTTGCTTCAACAGACAAGTATCCAACTAGTTATGTTATATTACATGGGTAGTAAGAAACATCTTCCAGAGAGAATAGTTCTTTTAAGGGCTCCTTTCCCTGGGTACGCATGCATTAATGTGCATGTCCGAACTATTGTTGAGAGCGCAGTATATGAAAACATCTGGGGTTTGTATTATGAAAGCTAAAAGACATCTTTAGTTCACCGACCGAATATTCTCTTAAGAACGCTAGCTTTCGGCTTCACCCAGTCCGAGGTACACATCCGGAGGACCCGACAGTAACAATCATAGAGGTGCTCCCCTTATGCCCTAGCCGAATTAATGGTAACGTAGGGCATAAAGACAAGAGCCAGGCAAGCCAGCTTGGCCAAAACTTAAGTCATATCGATGCATATAATGGCGAAGAAAAGGTGCATATGGAAGAAAGACACATATGCAATGGGCACGAAGCCCGGATTGTAATTATATTAAGCTTTTGTATAAGAAGCCCCAGGTATAACGAGCACACATATTTTAAAGTTGGTGATTCACGAGTGTGTAATTGAGTCACACTATAGCTTTAGGGCTAAAAATAGAAGGGAGAGCATACAAATTAAAAGTAAGTAAAAAGGAACAGAGGGAAGGAGACGAACAAAGAGTTCGGCGCTAGGCGTAGAATCTTTGGAGTCTGGCCGCGATCCATGGGTTTGGCTCGAGTCGATTATCTGCTGCATCACGCAGGCGGTACGCTCCTCCGGTGAGAACTTTATCAATGATGAAGGGACCCTCTGTCACGCCCAATATGCGATACTATACTAAAGAGACTCAAAGGTCCCACCAAGGATAGAACCGCATATTGAAGCGCTTTCGCAAGGTGGATATCATTACATCAACATTACATAATAGATGGGGATACATACAAAAGGCATACAATGCCACACGAATACAACATCACAATACATTAGAGCATCATCCGACTACGGATGAAACACAAACAAAATCTCAAACGACATCCACCCTGCTAGCCCAGGCTGCCGACCTCGAACCTATCCCCTGATCGAAGAAGAAGCAGAAGAAGAACTCCAAAACAAGCAAATATTGCTCTCGCATCATGATCACCTCTAACCTGCAATTGTTGTTGTAGTAATCTGTGAGCCACGAGGACTCAGCAATCCCATTACCATGGGTATCAAGACTAGCAAAGCTTAAAGGGAAAGGAAGGGGTAAAGTGGTGAGGTTGCAGCAGCGACTAAGCATATATGGTGGCTAACATACGCAAATAAGAGCGAGAAGAGAGCAAAAGGAACGGTCGTGAAGCTAGCAATGATCAAGAGGTGATCCTGAACTCCTAGTTACGTCAAGCATAACCCAGAAACCGTGTTCACTTCCCGGACTCCGCCGAGAAGAGACCATCACGGGTACACGCGCGGTTGATGCATTTTAATTCGTATCTGGTGTCAAGTTATCTACAACCGGACATTAACAAATTCCCATCTGCCTATAACCGCAGGCATGGCTTTCAAAAGTTTATACCCTGCAGGGGTGTCCCAACTTAGCCCATGATAAGCTCTCGCGATCAACGAAGGATATACCTTCTCCCAGGAAGACCCGATTAGACTCGAAATCCCGGTTTACAAGACATTTCGACAATGGTAAAACAAGACCAGCAAAGCCGCCCGATGCGCCGACAAATCCCGATAGGAGCTGCACATATCTCGTTCTCAGGGTAACACCGGATGAGACTAGCTACGAGTAAAATCAACCCTCAAGTTGCCCCGAGGTGGCCCCGTAGGCAGCTCGGTTCGGACCAACACTTAGACAAGCACTGGCCCGGAGGGGGGGGGGGGCTAAAATAAAGATGACCCTCGGGTTGGTCGACCCAAGGGAAGGGTATAGGTGGTGGTGAGGAAAATGGTAAAACCAAGGTTGGGCCTTGCTGAAGGAGTTTATTCAAAGCGAACTGTCAAGGGGGTCCCATAAATCACCCAATCGCGTAAGGAACGCAAAATCCGGGAACATAACACAGGTATGACGGAAACTAGGGCGGCAAGAGTGGAACAAAACACCAGGCATAAGGCCGAGTCTTCCACCCTTTACCAAGTATATAGATGCATTAATAATATAAGAGATATTGTGATATCCCAACATAAACCTGTCCATCATGGAGCAATCTTCAACTTCACCTGCAACTAGAAATTCTATAAGAGGGCTGAGCAAAGCGGTAACATAGCCAAGCAATGATTTGCATAGGAAAGGTGTATAAGGTTAGAGGTTCATGGCAATATGGGAGGGCTTGATGAGCAAAAGATAGGTAACGCAGCATAGCGATAGAACGAAGCAACTAGCATAGCAATGATAGTAGTGAGATCCAGGGTAGTGGTCATCTTGCCTGAAATCCCGCAAGGAAGAAGAACGAGTCCATGAAGAAGATGAAGCCACGAAGACGAACAAAGCGTAGACGAACGAATCCTCACGATCACAACGAAACGGGAACTATCGAGAAGAAGCACACAACAAGGTAAACACACCACACATATACAAGACATGATGCACAACCAAGCATGATGCATGACAAAGGCTACATGAAGCTACTCATGGCAAGAGATGATGCAAACAAGAACAACACATCAAGGCAAGTTTAAATGAGGCCGGGAACAACATATAACAATTCCGGTAAGTCCTCATATGCCTATTTCGAAATTGGTCCAGATCTGAATAAACCGTATGTTCAAGTTGTTAAACAGCAAGTTAAGATGCACCAAGATGATCTACACGAGATTCTAGTCAAGTTACATATAAAGTTCATTTAGTTCGGAGCTACGGCCTAGAAGATATGAGCAAAACAAGTTAAACATGGCATTGATGCAAAATGCATACAAACATCAAGCAAACACCTCAAAACAAGGATTCAACATGATAATATGAAACTACTTGCAAAATCAAGCAAGTTTCATATAGAGCACACTCAAAACGGAGCAACGGTTCAACACACATACACTATACAAGTTATAGCAACAATCTGTCCAAAACAGCAACTAGGCATATTGCAAGCACCAAAACAACATGCTACAGGACCTCAACAAGAAAACAAAAGTCATGGGCATGATCTACAGGTAAAGCATAACAAAACATGAACACTGAACTATCTCCAGAAATTACTAGAACATGCTCAAACACACATGGCAAGATTGCAAATAATAACAATTTCAGACTTTGCAGAAAATAACATCATGTTGCAATGTTTAGAGCTATCAAACAACATGTTACAGGAACTTATCATGGCAAACAAAGGCATGGCATGATACTACTAAATGCATAGATCAAAAGTCCCTTACTGACCATGAGCCAAAAAGGATCAGAAAAATATGATGGCACCCATGTAAACATGACAAGTTATATTACAGATTCATACATGGCAGGAATAGAATTATGAAGGCATGTTGGTGAGCTTGTACCACTCACCACAGAGAAATATATGGCATGGAAAGGCAACCAACAGTAAGAAGGCATTTTATGAAGCTAGGCATGGCAAAAGCAAGTTCATAGGGTACATGAATCACTAGCAACAATCATGGCAACAATTGTACTTAATGTTGACAGGCTGACAGCAACATTATTTAGCAACTTTGGAGCAAGATTACAACAAGCTACATCAAGCTATAAATGCAACCAGGGGCATGAATGGTTAGAGCATGAATGTAAAACAAAACATATTTAGTGATCATCTCCAGATTATGCATAGAATGACTTGTAGCAGCAGGTTTACATCGCATCACGAAATAATAGATTCAGCCTAGCAAAACAGTAACAGCAAGTACACTACTTAACAAGCTCGATTCACTCACCACAAAGCATTGCATGACAAGATAAGCATAGCATAAGCAAGAAGACATGTTTATGAAACAAACCAAGGCAAGAACAAGTTCATAGCATGCAAGGATCAACTACAACAACCTTGGCAAAATTGAATAACATGTAAACAATCTGCCAGGAAACATTTTGAAGCAAAAGTAGAGCACGAAAATGACATGCTAGACTACTCCATAATTGCAAACAGGGGCATGAATGGGTAGAGGATAACCATATGTTCGAAACATCCTTACTGAAGTATCTCAAAATATGCATGGATCTCTCTGTAGCATCAAGTTTACATGGCATCAAAATGACAGCAGAACATGGACTAAAATCAGCAACATCACGATGCCTAGTTTGCATGCTTGTGCTAGTCACCACATTGATCACAAAAATACATGGTAAGCACCTCTGTAAATAAGACATGGCATAGATCAAAACACATGAAGACTTCAACCTCATAGGATGCACACATCAAACATGGAAAAAATGACAAAAGAGCAAGTTATAACAGTTTCAGCCGATTAACATCACATAGCACTCTTGCAACGAAGATTCAAACATCAAGATGAGATCTAATGAACATAATGCAATGGAATGAAATGAAGTACTCGTTGAGATGGACAATTTGACATATTACACGCACAAAACGGAGCTACGGATGCAGAGATATGATGCGATGAACATAGCATGATAATGTTAAAATAACAGGGACAGTGGAATTTTCGGAGGGGGAAAGTTAACCTTCGGTTTTGCAGATCTGGATCCAGAGCACGGATCCCGAGGATGGACGGAACCTCGCCGGAGTAGAGAGGGAGAGGCAGGCGGAGTGGAGGCCGGCCAGATCCGGGCCGTGGGGACGCCGGAGGGGCGCGGCGCGGGACGTGGAGGAGCGGGCGCGGCGGGGCGGCTCACGGCGGCGATGGCAACCGGCGACGGGTAGCGGCCGGCGTGAGGGAGAGG
>NC_057798.1:587410691-587417941 GCF_018294505.1 Triticum aestivum | reverse complement strand
CGAGCTGGCGGGGCCGCGCCGGCGGCGGACGGCGGCGCCCGAGGCGGCGGGGAGCGGGGAACGGCGGCGGAGCTTCGGGCCGGGCGTGGAGGCACAGGCCGAACGACGGCGGCGGCACGGGCTCGCGCGGGCCCGATCCGGGTCCCGCGGACCGCGCGGAGGAGAGAGACGGCGGTGGGCCACGTGGCAGCGCGCCACTGGCTGCGGGCGGTTGCGGGGTGACGTGTCACCCCGGGATTGGTCCGGGCGACGTGGAGGCTGGACATGTCCGGCGCGGATGGACATGTCCGACGGCGCGGTGGAGAAGGGGCTAGGGTTGGACTGCGGGATTTTCGGGGGAGGGCATATTTATAGTTTTTGGGAGCTAGGAGAGTCCAAATGAGGAGCGGTTTTCAGCCACGCGATCGTGATCGAACGACCGAGAGCATGGAGGGGAGTTAGATGGGTTTTGGGCCACTTTGGAGGGGTGTTGGGCTGCAAAGAGAAAGGGGGATTTCGGGCTACGCGGTTAACCGTTGGAGTATGAAATGACCTCCAAGTGGCACGAAACTTGACGGGCGGTCTACCGGTGCTATACCAAGGCCGCTTGGCAAGACTCGGTCCATTCCGAGAAAGTTTAACACCCGCTCACGAAGAGAGGCAAGAAGGGGACGCCGGATGACATAGGAGCACCGGATTGCAAAACGGACAACGGGGAAAAAGCTCGGACGCATGAGACGAACACGTATGCAAAATGAGATGCACATGATGACATGATAAAATGCAACACGCAAGCAAATGACATGGCAAAGACGGCGAATAACTGGCGGACACCTGGCGCAACGAATCCGGGGCGTTACAACACTCCTCCACTAACAAGAGATCTCGTCCCGAGATCTTAGGACCGAGACGGAAGAGAAAATGGAAGAGGTGAAGCAAGAACTCCAGAGAAGAAGCAAAGAATCGAGAGCACTCGAGAAGAAGAGAGGAACGACGAGAATGAGGAGAATCGAAACCTCACGGAATCAAATAGACTATGAAAGCACTCCGGTTAGAACGAGATAAGAAATGAATAAGGCTAAAAAGGATTTAGGCAGCACTCCGACTGAACATGGAGGAATAGAACACGAACTACACAAGATGGAATGACACTTGACGACATAAGCAACGCAATGCCTCCGGAAAGAATTGAAATAGAATGAAAAGAACTTAGAAGGAAGGATTGGATGGAGTTGTTGAGAAAATCAACAACGAAAGAATAAGCTTGACGTGGACTTATGGATAACATCTCAAAAACATAAGGTGATAACCGGCCGCAAACAGAAATGATTGGATAGCTGAGAAGAACAAAGAAATGCAAAACTCCACTTCAAAAGAATACGGAGATTTAATTGCACTTCGAGATGCAAGAAGAAAAGATACTTGAACTCCACCAACAAAAATCTTGATGAACTCTTGAAGAATGAACTAAATCATGAAGAACCACCATGAAGAACTCCGGTAACGAAAGGATGACAAAATAAAATTGAAGGATGAAAGAATAAGATTAAAGCTTGCGGTGGCTTAGATGGGGGTTTCGACGACATGGCCAAGGAAATTGAACTCCGGAAAAGAAAAGATGAAAAACACTTGGAACTACAATTTATTCATCAAGAACAAACTCCAAAGGAAGTGATTACTCACTTGGATGAAATAAGGATAAGATTTATTGTATGCTTCCCCTTCATCAAATTAAATTGATGACAAGCAAAGGATTTTGCATACTACTTATTCTTCTTGAAAAGGATTGAGAAGTGACATATCACAATCTTGAGACGGTGTTCATGAACCACCGGTAGGATTGGAAAGAACGAATGAATTAAAATGATAATCAAGGAAAAGAATCTTGAACGACCACCGTTAGAATTCGGAAATGACTGATGAAAGAGAAGGAATCACCGGGAAGAATTAGAAGGAAGAAATATGTTAGAGGGGATTTATATGCAAAAGAACAAAGAGATAACAAGCTGATAAAGAATACTTGAACAAGGCACCGGGATAAATAGAGAATGATAACTGGAACGATGGCCTCCAATGAAAAGAAATGGGAAAACAGCTTCTGACATACTCCAGATGGGTAAGAAAGAATATCTGACAAACTGAAATAATTCGAGAGGATGATATGAAGCTGGAACCACGAATCTTCGAGAGAACGGGCAAGATTTAAAGGAAAACTCTTCTTCGATCTTCAAATGACGACGAGAAACATCACCAAAATTGCCGAGATACTCCGGGAGGATGAAAACCGAAAAGGTTGAGCCAACAATGAAATGATTTGAAATTGATCTTGGAAAAACATCCGACTGATGAAATTCATACTTACGTCACACTCTGAAAAGAATTGAGAATAACTCCGGGGGAATTAGAAGAGTCAGGTAAGATCCTGGGAAAAGACCTGTGGGTTAGGGCCCACTAAAGAGATAACACCGTTGGAAAGGATTGTTGAAGAGATAGATGATGCACCGGAACAATTGAAATATTTGACTGAGGTGACAACCTTGAATTAATTGGAACACAGACGAATCTCCTGAGATATCTTGAACACTCCGGAAGGATAAACTGGCGAGAGGCGAACGAGCAAGGAGAACACTTGATCCAAGGAAAAGAATGTGATCAACCCGAAAAAAACTTGAATTGAATCCACCGGAGAGGAAAAAGAGATGAAGAATGTCAAACGAGACGAGAATTCACCGGTTGAAACAATTGACGAAAGACTGAAGAGGCTCCACACGAATGAAATAGCTGGTCGAGAGAGAGTCAGACTCCGGGAAGAAAAGGGGTGGGAGGGCGGGAAAACAAAGGCAACTTGGAAGGGGAAACCGATGAATATCTTGAAGAGAAAACACCGATTGAAGAAAGCAAAGGCTTCACACGAGCAGGATGGATACTCGATTATGGACTCCGGCTCCGAGATGAAAAAGGGGAGGGCGGGTGGGAAAAGAAGACAACTGAGGATTGAGCTCAAAGATGAAGAGGCTCAAGTCAACTTGACGAGAAATGCATCGGATAAAAGAGCTGAGAACCAACTATCGGAAAACCAACTACATGATCCTAAAGAAAATTTGAAAGGGAAGAGGAGTAATTCAAAACACCTACGTCAACATTCCTGACCAGAGCGACAAAGGGGCTGAGGAGTAAAAAGAATTCCTACTCTCCGATATAACTAGACTCCGAAAACAGTTTTCTTCTAGATTCAACAACGGCCAAACTACACGATCAATCAAGGGGGGCTCCTAAGGTCGGTCGAGGCTCTGATACCAACTTGTCACGCCCAATATGCGATACTATCCTAAAGAGACTCGAAGGTCCCACCAAGGATAGAACCGCATATTGAAACGCTTTCGCAAGGTGGATATCATTACATCAACATTACATAATAGATGGGGATACATACAAAAGGCATACAATGCCACACGAATACAACATCACAATACATTAGAGCATCATCCGACTATGGATGAAACACAAATAGAATCTCAAACGACATCCACCCTGCTAGCCCAGGCTGCCGACCTGGAACCTATCCCCTAATCGAAGAAGAAGCAGAAGAAGAACTCCAAAACAAGCAAACATCGCTCTCGCGTCATGATCACCTGTAACCTGCAACTGTTGTTGTAGTAATCTGTGAGCCACAAGGACTCAGCAATCCCATTACCATGGGTATCAAGACTAGCAAAGCTTAAAGGGAAAGGAAGGGGTAAAGTGGTGAGGTTGCAGCAGCGACTAAGCATATATGGTGGCTAACATACGCAAATAAGAGCGAGAAGAGAGCAAAAGGAACGGTCGTGAAGCTAGCAATGATCAAGAGGTGATCCTGAACTCCGACTTTCGTCAAGCATAACCCAGAAACCGAGTTCACTTCCTGGACTCCGCCGAGAAGAGACCATCACGGCTACACACACGGTTGATGCATTTTAATTCGTATCTGGTGTCAAGTTATCTACAACCAGACATTAACAAATTCCCATCTGCCTATAACCGCAGGCACGACTTTCAAAAGTTTATACCCTGCAGGGGTGTCCCAACTTAGCCCATGATAAGCTCTCGCGATCAACGAAGGATATACCTTCTCCCAGGAAGACCCGATCAGACTCGGAATCCCGGTTTACAAGACATTTCAACAATGGTAAAACAAGACCAGCAAAGCCGCCTGATGTGCCGACAAATCCCGATAGGAGCTGCACATATCTCGTTCTCAGGGCAACACCGGATGAGACTAGCTACGGGTAAAACCAACCCTCAAGTTGCCCCGAGGTGGCCCCGCAGGCAGCTCGGTTCGGACCAACACTTAGACAAGCACTGGCCCGGGGGGGGGGCTAAAATGAAGATGACCCTCGGGTTGGCCGACCCAAGGGAAGGGTATAGGTGGTGGTGAGGCAAATGGTAAAACCAAGGTTGGGCCTTGCTGGAGGAGTTTTATTCAAAGCGAACTGTCAAGGGGGTCCCATAAATCACCCAACCGCGTAAGGAACGCAAAATCCGGGAACATAACACCGGTATGACGGAAACTAGGGCGGCAAGAGTGGAACAAAACACCAGGGATAAGGCCGAGTCTTCCACCCTTTACCAAGTATATAGACGCATTAATAATATAAGAGATATTGTGATATCCCAACATAAACCCGTCCATCATGGAGCAATCTTCAACTTCACCTGCAACTAGCAACGCTAGAAGAGGGCTGAGCAAAGCGGTAACATAGCCAAGCAATGGTTTGCATAGGAAAGGTGTCAAAGGTGAGAGGTTCATGGCAATATGGGAGGCCTGATGAGCAAAAGATAGGTAACGCAACATAGCGATAGAACGAAGCAACTAGCATAGCAATGATAGTAGTGAGATCCAGGGTAGCGGTCATCTTGCCTGAAATCCCACAAGGAAGAAGAATGAGTCCATGAAGAAGATGAAGCCACGAAGATGAACCAAGCGTAGACGAACGAATCCTCACGATCGCAACGAAACGGGAACTATCGAGAAGAAGCACACAACAAGGTAAACACACCACACATATACAAGACATGATGCACAACCAAGCATGATGCATGACAAAGGCTACATGAAGCTACTCATGGCAAGAGATGATGCAAACAAGAACAACACATCAAGGCAAGTTTAAATGAGGCCGGGAACAACATATAACAATTCCGGTAAGTCCTCATATGCCTATTTCGAAATTGGTCCAGATCTGAATAAACCTTATGTTCAAGTTGTTAAATAGCAAGTTAAGATGCACCAAGATGATCTACACGAGATTCTAGTCAAGTTACATATAAAGTACATTTAGTTCGGAGCTACGGCCTAGAAGATATGAGCAAAACAAGTTAAACATGGCATTGATGCAAAATGCATACAAACATCAAGCAAACACCTCAAAACAAGGATGCAACATGATAATATGAAACTACTTGCAAAATCAAGCAAGTTTCATATAGAGCACACTCAAAATGGAGCAACGGTTCAACACACATACACTATACAAGTTATAGTAACAATCTGTCCAAAACAGCAACTAGGCATATTGCAAGCACCAAAACAACATGCTACAGGACCTCAACAAGAAAACAAAAGGCATGGGCATAATGTACAGGTAAAGCATAACAAAACATGAACACTGAACTATCTCCAGAAATTACTAGAACATGCTCAAACACACATGGCAAGATTGCAAATAATAACAATTTCAGACTTTGCAGAAAATAACAACAGGTTGCAATGTTTAGAGCTATCAAACAACATGTTACAGGAACTTATCATGGCAAACAAAGGCATGGAATGATACTACTAAATGCATAGATCAAAAGTCCCTTACTGACCATGAGCCAAAAAGGATCAGAAAATATGATGGCACCCATGTAAACATGGCAAGTTATATTACAGATTCATACATGGCAGGAACAGAATTATGAAGGCATGTTGGTGAGCTTGTACCACTCACCACAGAGCAATATATGGCATGGCAAGGCAACCAATAGTAAGAAGGCATGTTTATGAAGCTAGGCATGGCAAGAGCAAGTTCATAGGGTACATGGATCACTAGCAACAATCATGGCAACAACTGTACTTAATGTTAACAGGCTGACAGCAACATTATTTAGCAACTTTGGAGCAAGATTACAACAAGCTACAACAAGCTATAAATGCAACCAGGGGCATGAATGGTTAGAGCATGACATGTAAAACAAAACATATTTAGTGATCATCTCCAGATTATGCATAGAATGACTTGTAGCAGCAGGTTTACATCGCATCACGAAATAATAGATTCAGCCTTGCAAAACAGTAACAGCAAGTACACTACTTAACAAGCTCGATTCACTCACCACATAGCATTGCATGACAATATAAGCATAGCATCAGCAAGAAGACATGTTTATGAAACAAACCAAGGCAAGAACAAGTTCATAGCATGCAAGGATCCACAACCTTGGCAAAATTGCATAACATGTAAACAGTCTGCCAGGAAACATTTTGAAGCAAAAGTAGAGCACGAAATGACATGCTAAACTACTTCATAATTGCAAAAAGGGGCACGAATGGCTAGAGGATAACCATATGTTCAAAACATCCTTACTGAAGTATCTCAAAATATGCATGGATCTCTCTGTAGCATCAAGTTTACATGGCATCAAAATGACAGCAGAACAGGGACTAAAATCAGCAACAACACGATGCCTAGTTTCCATGCTTGTGCTAGTCACCACATTGATCACAAAAATACATGGTAAGCACCTCTGTAAAGAAGACATGGCATATATCAAAACACATGAAGACATCAACCTCATAGGATGCACACATCAAACATGGCAAAAATGACAAAAGAGCAAGTTATAACAGTTTCAGCCGATTAACATCACATAGCACTCTTGCAATGAAGATTCAGGCATCAAGATGAGCTCTAATGAACATGATGCAATGGAATGAAATGAAGTACTCGTTGAGACGAACAATTTGACCTATTACACGCACAAACGGAGTTACAAATGCAGAGATATGATGTGATGAACATAGCATGATAATGTTAAAATAACAGGGACTTGGTGGAATTTTCGGAGGGGGAAAGTCAACCTTCGGTTTTGCAGATCTGGATCCAGAGCGCGGATCCCGAGGATGGCCGGAACCACGCCGAAGTAGAGAGGGAGAGGCAGGCGGAGTGGGGGCCGACCGGATCGGGCCGTGGGGACGCCGGAGGGGCGCGGCGCGGGACGTGGAGGAGCGGGCGCGGTGGGGTGGCTCACGG